>NC_038252.2:7152219-7153634 GCF_000004515.6 Glycine max | reverse complement strand
TTACAAGCACAGCACTTACATTTATCTTGTCTCAATAAATATTTAAAGCCTGAAACTTCCAACCTATCAGGGGGTGTGATCATATCTTTTTATGTTCTGCTAATTCGGAATAATAATTTTGAAGATAGAAAAAAAAAGATGACTTTATAAACTGTAATACATTCCTGGCGAAAAATATAATATATGTTTTCAAAAATGGATATCTATCTACTTATATCAGAAACAAGTGCAGTAAAATTCATTATATTTAACAAACTTTCATGAATATAAAATCTCACTAGTTTAACTGTTAGATGAAAAGTTTTTATTAAATAAATTAAGTCTAAAATTTAAAAATAATTAATACTTCATCACAATTTATTTTAATAAATACTATATTTTTAAAATATTAGTAAATGTTAGTGTTAGTTATAAAATTATAAAAATAAACAATTGTTTTTAATTTTAAACAAAAATGTGAAAATTTTCTTCATTGTTATGAGGTGACTAAATGTTACTATAGGCACCAAAAATATTACTAAATGCTAATATATATATATATATATATATATATATATATATATATATATATATATATATATATATATATATATATATATATACTATTTTAACAAAATGCATATATAAGAAAAAATTACTAACTAACTTCTAGGCAATTAAAATTAGGAGTAAACATTTTCTTTGTAAAAAGTAGGTATGTCATATCATTCTCCCTCCTAATATAATTAATGTAGCTACGTGCCTTTTTTAATCTTTTACTGGTGATGTTTTCTGTCCTTTTATAATCCTATTTAAAATACATTTTTTGTCTTTTTTATATTATACATGTTGGAACAGACTAAAGCCATGCATGCATATTGATAAGTTAGATTTAATTTAAGAATTGAAAGTTGTAATACAAGTCACTACTACAAAAAGTCATATACTAAGACGTACTAACAAGGACGGTCTATAGAAAACGGCATAGAATCTTTAGATTGGAAGTTCAAGGATGGTTATTTTGAAAATCGATCTTTGAATTGTTATATTTTTTTATCTCTCTTATCTTATCTTCTCGGATACACTGCTGACCCTTCATTTTTCACTGACCTTTCATTTTCCTCTCTCATTGTTGCCTTGTATTTCCCTTTCTTTTTGTCATTTTCTCTCTTTGGCAGAGGACGACATGGGTGGATGTGGGACCACGAGCTTTACTCCAATGACCTTCACCACCTCACGTGCCATCGTCTGAGTGTCATCTCTCTCATCTTCGCGAGCAGCTCTGGGTGCAATTCGAGCAACACCACCGCCCACACAAGCGACGAAGTGGATGCGTCCTGCGCCGTGAAGAGGAGGTCGAAGAGGTAGCCACCTGGAGCTCGCCGTCCACGGTAGATCGGCGTCGCCGTGTCTTCTACGAGCTTGGCCTCCTTTGA